>NC_141699.1:2345694-2385694 GCF_964263255.1 Lissotriton vulgaris | reverse complement strand
CCGGTTACCTGTGGACACACAATGGTAGCCCACCGCCGGCTTCAAGCTGCATGGTTCCTAGGTCAGACTTATGGAAGATTGAGCAACAAATGTGAGAGAATTGAACCCATGGAAATTATTTGTGTGGCACAGGCTACCGCATCACCACGGCTACCCATCACTCCAGCATTCTCTATGGATCCTGAAGGCATGCGCTGCTGGAGTGGCACTGCCTCATGCCATCATGAGCTGAAGCGTGTCTGTGACCTGTGTGAAAAGAGCTGATCCAGGGGACCTCTGAACAAAGGTCCATGATGTGCAACCTCCAGGGGCACAGACCGGTAATCTTGAAAAAGTGGGCTTCTGCCCTAGGTGTGCTAAGGGGAGAGGGAAGGGCAGGAAATGTTGGAATATTCGGAATCCAAGAAGGCACTAAGTGGTCACAAACTGACCCCCTCGCTCACGTCTTCATTTTCTACTTACGTTCTTTCTTGCTTTCTTTTAATATCTCCTCCCTGGATTTTTTTCCCATTTTTTTCCATAACCGCGTTCTCTTTTTCTCTATCCTAATTCCTTTGCTAATACTCCGTTTTTTTCTGCTGGGTATTTATATCTTATTTCCTCTTTCACCTTCTCATTAAAATAATTGTGTACAAAGACTCCAGCTTTCTCAACATATAAAACAAACCCCGATTCAATTCGCCATATGAAAGTAAATAATTTCTACAGTCAATATAAATGCATTAAAAATACATACAAAAAAAATTAATTTTAATTAGTAAACAGTCAAATGCATTTTAATAATACATTACCAAATTATATTCTTTGACTGTATTTTATCTTTGCCTCTTTCAGATAATTACCCTTGTAATTATAGAAATTATCATAATGTCTTAATGTTAAAAAATGTATGACTGTGGCGCCAGGATTTTATCTTCGCTATGTAAAGTAAAAAGAACTAGGAAATTATGCATTAGAATTAAGGTCTTTCTCAAAAAAACCTCCATTAACAATCTTAACCTAATTTAGCCATCTCTTTAAATTTACTAAACTGTCCTTTCGCTGACTGCTGCCTAAAATGGCTCCTCGTGCCGGGGAGACCAATATTTACATTTTTGCCCGCGCCTGGCTCCTAAAGTGAAAATGTCGATAAAATGCATATGCTCCCAGCGGCTTTGTGAAGTTCTCTTACGATAATGCACTTTCACTAATGTCCATATCAGAGCAGTCTCTTGGTATTCAAGTAACAGCTGCTATTAGAACACTGATTAATGGTACTTATTTTATCAGTGTCTAAAGTATGAAGACAGAGTGGGTCGATTTTAACCCATGTCTTGCAGGCTACCAATAGATCCAAAGAAAGGCCTCAGCCCGCTGAGCTATCCGAACATACCTGCATTTCCTCTTCCAGAAGCTGGGCTTCACGATTCTGAAACTAGTGGTATTTCCTAAGAGGCCAGGGCTTGCTTAAGATGAGCTGGGGAGTTTGAGGCCAGTGGGCAGATAGGGCTGGTCCTGCTTGGAACTTTTTTTCACCCGATGCAGCAGGGTTCTCAGACGTTTCCTTGAAAGGTAGTCCAATTCCCCTAATCCGCACTGAAGAAGCTGGGCACAGAAAAGTTTATTATTTTGAATAAAAACAAGTGAATTTGCTTTCTCGCGTGCCACTGCTCCATTGGTGAGAATAGGGATAAAGTTGATGCGAAAATAGTCACCCGCTCAGCACTTACAGAAGTTTTGTGCTTTGAGAAAACCAAATTTAGATCGCGTTCCTTGATTTTTACAGGATGGTGCTTCCCCTGTTTGTGAATTTAATGGGGGAGGAGAAACCTTAAACAAAACTGAGATAGGGCACAGAGTCGACTGGAGAAAAATTGGGAGATTTCCGCTCACTTTAAATGCCGCAAAGGCCGGACGGTCTGGGAGAGGGAGAGTCATAAACAAGGTCTTAGTAGGAAAAGTTTGAGAATTTCAAATCGGGCAGAGTTTATAAGAAGGTCAGAACGATGGGGTGGCATCACTTCATATCAGAACGTTTCGTCATTTGATGGAAATTTTCATGGGGTGTGTTTATAGGAAAGGTCGGTCGGGCTGCGGCAACGGTCCAAGCCTTACTCTGCTCACCCCAAGATAGAAACAACGCCCTGCTCGGCCAGGTTGGAAACACATACCAGAAAAATAAAGAAATTCCCAAGGAACAGGCCATCGCCGTCTTTGCTCAAAGGATCCAGAACAGCTTGCCCATCAACATCAGACCAGTCTTAATCTTGCTTCAGCTCAGAAATGATCTGGAGACCCCTCTTCAGAGAACCCCAAATCTCCACATGGTGGGGCTCACCAACCACAACCACTCTGCCTCCCTCAATCAATCAGTAGATTTGTAGAGAGCGGCTTGTAACTCATGAGAGTATCCAGGCGCTTCGTTGCAAATGATCCTGAGTCGTAACTCGGGGCTCCCGCCCTCATTAAAACGTTTCTTGTGCTCTTGCTAGGCCGGTGCTCTACAAACACCTACACACAAATACTTATGCAAGCGATGCCAGTTTCGCTTGAGGCGTGGTTTCACATGGGAATGTATGTGAGAATAGGTATCTGAAGGCCTATTCTCAAAAGGAGAAAAAGTATCTGCAGAGATTTACATTTCCAGCTGAACCTACTTTTTTTCTGTTCAGAAACATTCCCAGAGGTCCAGCCTGGAATACACAACAGGCGCAGGTTTAGGAGCAGAGAATGTCGGTGGCCCACCCTAAAGGCTCCATCTGTGTGGAGTTCAACAGAGCGTTGCACTTCACACTGGAAAAATTGAGTTTCCTATCAAAATACCTTCTTCCCCACAGGAAAAACATTTATTCCTGTAGAAAAAGCTCTTCTCTAAACCCCAAGAAAATCTGGGGGTTATCTGTTGCCTTCCCCACCTGGGAAAGGGGTGCCCTGAACATCTCCAGGGTGTAAGGGTGTCAGAGAGGAGTTTGGGACTGTTCACACATGTACGTTAGTGGGTTCTGCCACATTTTCAAGGCAAATCACATCTTTGGCCCCCATTTCACAACTTTTAAGTGTGATCTACCACTGTAAATTGCTCTGCATTGGTGATGAAGTAATTAAAATTTGTAAATCCATTAACTCCTTAACCGCAGCGCAAATTCCGCTGTGGTACGGGAGTTCTAATGAGTGAGAGGGGCTGCGTCGGCCAACGGACGTGCGCAGCACTAGCGAGGTAGTGATCGCGATGGCTGTTGGGCAACGCAAGCACGGAACGGGTTAATGCCCGCAGGCACACAATGGAGAGTTTATGGCTGGTGTATATGAGACATTTGGTCCATCAGCTTTCTTTTATGGCTGAAATACCTTTGTGAATAGGATCTTCTGTTTCGAAGCCATACCTCTCTTTCAAAAGCGGCTAATTTATTTCTGGCCGCGGATCACGGCTGATGGAAAGGATTGAAACAAAATTGAAGAAAATATTAAGATCCTGACAAGGATAACAGTAATGCGGGCGCGGGCGTAAAATCCTCGAAACCAGTTCAAGTCCCAGATGAGTGCATTAAAAAGAAGTCCTGAACAAAACAGGAGGTTTATTAGTAAAGCCCGAGAGCGGAATCCAGTGGCTCAGACCTTCAGTTGCACGCAGTCAGTTGGGTAATCCACCAAAGGTTGTACTAGTGATTTATCGATACCAGCAACATCGTGGTACAAGAATAGCGAGCTCAGAATATCGAAAGGTGAGGGCATATAGAGCAGAATAAATTTATTATTCCTAACTCAACATCTGTGTCCCTTGAAGATATTGTCCAGCGTAGGAACATATATGTGTAGTCAGGTATAGAAAATCTAGACTTCCCTACCTGTCAATATTTTTTATCAATATGTTGTCTTCGACGGTCTGTCCCACTGAGATTGTGTGTTCAATATTCAGGGTGCACACTCTCATCAAGTCATAATTTGTTTATAAATTTCTGCCTAATGTGGTCTTAGTTTTCATGAAAAAAGGCAGTATTAATGTGACCACTTTCATTCAAGACCAGTATAGCTGTTTTTTTCAACCCCAGGATTTTGGGCGTTTGCCAGATAGTCTAAAATATTGTGGGTGTTGTAATCTAGTTTTAGCTCCATTGAAATGAAAAGACAAACACACCTGAAATCATTGGATTTGTAGGTGAAAAGTTCAGGACTAGAGACAGAGAGAAATAAAGAAGATATTGGGGCAAAGAAAAATGTTAGAGGAGACTTATGGACGATATTTAATTTTATGTACCAGCCTGGTAGGTCTACCTCTTTGCCATTATCACAGAATTTAAGGTGCAGTTTTCATCTTGATAAGCTTATGATAGCAAAAGTCTGGCGTTTCATTCTAAACTTCCGTTCTGGTGGAATTCCATTAAATGCAACAGCTGAAGGATGGGACAAATTCAGGAGCCTTTCAAAAGTGACCATGATATTTCCACAGGAACTGGATTCTAGAGGTACCTCATGCACTCGTCTGCCACACACTGAAACACTTTCAAAAATGTATTTGGGACTATATGCCCACCTCTGAGGCGCTAAAGGAACTAGTGACTTGCCTACCACTCCAATTAAATCATTTTTTGAAGTTACTAATGTGTACATGTTTCTTAGACTAATTAATTTGTACTTTTTTTTGTTTTAGCATATGACGCTGATGAAGGTTTATCATCTTTTATTTAATGCTTTTGAGCAGAACATATAAACTTGAACTTGGTGTTAAATGTCGAACAAACAACTCCTGAAAGTAACAAGTGGTAAACCACACTTACATATTGGCAAAGTGTTGAAAAGCCAAAACAAACACATATATCATTTTTAAGAGAAGACAATATTTTTCCCAGAATGTTTACAAAACCCAGGGCTTAATTTGTTAAAAAAAAAAAAAGTGCCAGGGGTCTTGTCAGTAGACCACTGCAGCTAGCACCACATATTGCCCCTGCCAGCACTGCCAATCACCAGACTAACACAACTACTAACCACCACACTCCTACATGTGTCACAAGTCAGACTATTGAAGGCCCCCAAAGCTATAAGAATTGATTAGGTGGCAGGATATAGTAATTTTTAATGTATATTGAATTCATAATTGACTGTTGTTGCAGTCATCTCTAAATTAGCCAAACAGCGCCCCCTGGTGGCAGACTGTCACAAGCGCCAGTGTTGACAATTAAGTGCTGGTGCTGAGCATCGGAAAACACCTGCTCAAATTAAGCACAGACACAACCTAATATGCCTTAACCTTTACTCAGTCAATGGCAAGCTTATAAAGAGCACTTTACTCAATCAGTAAGACACAATCAGAAGATAAGACTCTGGCCCACTGGGAAATATTCTAATCTCCATGTAGGGCAGCCAATCATTGCAACGAATAAGTGGGAATACCATACTGAGAGGCAGTGCTGGAGCCAAAGCGAGAATATTGCCAATTGCAAAAAGTTATCCAATATTTCTCATAACACATAGTTCTAATGTACATCTAAGAAACTGCAAATAGTTACAAGTAAAGTATACGTCATTTCAAGCAACCCTAAAAATCTGAAGACGGGGGAGCACAATTCACAAGGAAGAAAACACGGCAATTTGCATATGTGGGATACATTCTAAGTTTGGAGCAAATTTACAACACATTTGGGCTTCACAACGGAGTGGAAGAGTACTCCAGGAAATTTCTAAAAAGTGTGTATTTCTTTTAGTGCCCGATGCATAAGGTGAGGCAAAAAATGGCCCACCAGGTAGAAAATCTTTATGTGTGACTTAAATACGTGCTTTTAGTTTCTCCATGGGCAAGCTATTTTTATGTGGAGAAAGTCTTTCTTTACTTGCTCACACTGAATACAGGGAGGTTCCCTCCATATTCTTGCCCTAAAAACTCCCTTGCTCCCACCCTTGACCGGAGTAAATTCGTATTTGCCTTTACAGGGTGGGAAAGAATACATTTTGTGATTGTGGAAATAACGCCACACTGGCACGATTTTAATCTGTACAAATGAGCTCTGCAATTGTAAAATTCTGCTACTCGGAGTTCTGTGCTTTAGGGCTGAATTAACTGCAGTAAGGAGGTAGTGTGGAGTGCCATGATCAATTTTAGTTTAATTGCATGCACATTTTCTGATCAATACCTCCAGATTTATTTATTACGGTTGTAAATGTAGAGGTATATGGTTTAGCAGTATTTGCACTATTACATATAAATATGTTTTAATGAGAGGCATTTATAATTAAATATATTTGCATGAGAAGGGCTATCTCCATGGTTTTTTCAGAAGCATCCCAGCGTGCGGTCCTCGCGCCACAGCGTGCCTGCGAATTACTGCGCGTGGATAGATCGTGGCGCGCAGCGTCTCCGCCGCGCAGACGCATGCCACGACCACTCTGCATTAGCTGGAGAGCCCTCCGACTAGGGCGCTCCATCACGCGGCGCGCACTCTACCCAGATGCTTAGACCCTACACCATGGGCCTGTCGCACGAGGAGGAAGATGGAGAGCAGGAGAGCAGGAGCATCGACTAAAACAATAAGCCCAGCATCTGCAGAAGCACGTCAAGTGCTTTAATTATGTTTTTAATGCCTAATTAAAGTTCCTCTGCTTCACTCCTACAGCTGGGCTGTGTTGTGACATCTTCCCAGAGGTAATCACTGCAATCGAAGACCTCATTAAGTCAGCTCCAGAAATCTTGCAATGTGATGAGGAAATTTAGTGGCAGAAAGAGCACAACAAGAATTTCAATATTTTTGGTTAACACGCTCTTGTGGGAAGAAAAAAACAAATGTCGTTTCTGCACGCTTGGCACGATTAGTAGGGTGATTATTTTTTTTTACAGCGGATGACGCTAGCGTCTCTCCCTAAAGTGCCATTGAAGAAATTTTGGATGAAAAAGCTGATGGGTCCATCTCTCTCGAAGTCAATCAATCAATCAAGCACTTCTAAAGCGCCCACCCGGGAAATCACCCGTGAGGGTCTTGAAGTGCTAGAGATGTTGTTTGCCTTGTGGAGGTTTGATCATTCAAACATCCAGATCTTTAGTTCTTTCCTGAATTGCTGGAGTGATGGTCCAGTCCTGAGATGCAGGGGGAGGTTGTTCCAAGCCTTGGCTGCCAGATGTAAGAAGGAGCGTCCCTCTCTGTTGGCTTGGTGGATCTGAGAGGGAGAGGGAAGCAGATTGAAGGTGACATCTAGTTTGGTGGAAGGTCAGGCATTTGTTGATGTATGCTGGTCATCCGTTGTGCAAGGCCTTGGAAGCGTGGGTCAGCATCTTGAATTGGCATCTTTTCTGGAGCGGGAGCCAGTGTAGCTTCTTGACGTTGGGTGTGATGTGGGTCCTTCTGGGGAGGTCGAGTATGAGTCTTGCCGCTGCGTTTTGTATTGTCTGGAGTCTCTTCAGGAGGCGTGCAGTGATTCCTACATAGAGTGTGTTTCCGTAGTCCAGTCTGCTGGTGATGAGGGCCTGTGTGACGGTTCTTCTGGTGTTTACCAGTGGACAACTGAAGTCTGGGCTTTATTGAAGTGTAAAGCTGACAATGGCACAGGGGGCTAGCTCCATATCATCTTGTAGAATAGATTTGAAATACACGTATTCTTGTAAACTGTTCCCCATAGTGGCCTGAAGCAGTTTGCAGCCAAGGGGAAGTGACATCATAGAAATCAGGAAATGTACCAAGAGACAGCGCTGGAAATGTGAGCGGTCCGGCAAGTCCCAACGAAGTTGTTCACTCTGCCCTGGTGCAATATTAGTACGCCAGGACATATTCAGCAATCCGCAGGGGGTAAGAGCGTTATCTTATTTCAAGCTCCAGCCGGGTCCAACACAAATGCCTCACCTAAAGGGCCATCTGGACACTTTTTGTTCGAGTCCCTGGCTGGGAGCAGGCTGATGCTATTGCGATCAAGGAAGTAGAGGCACTCAGCTTTTTACCACTTCACAAGTGGTTGAGAGATAAACTGTGAATTTGACCCCCTTATTTTGTTTTTCAAAGCTTTTCAGGGAAGTAATGTCCACATGTAGGAACGTTAGATATGTCTGAATATGGGAGAAATTATTTCAATAACACTTACAATAAGTGCCACTACTCAAAAGTATCATTTTTAGCAACTTGAATAATGAAAGATTAAGAAAAAAGAACAGTGAGTTTCTAAACTTAACATGTGTAGTATGCACACAACTCCTTGGTGTGGGTTCATAATTCATTATACTCACGAACCTGTGTTACAATGTATTGTAACTTGTAACCCACAGGTAACACCAGGGTATCTGCAACGCAAGCACTAACCTACTGAGCCATCCACATAAAGTATATACCTGTGACCTGCATATTACATCATGTGCTTTGCAGCCGCCACTTTAACACTGGTGTAAGATAAAACAGCAGGTAGCCCCTGTGGAATGGGAGAGGGATCCTGTAGCTGTAAATTGCAGCTATCTACAGGCCTAGGCTGACTGGGGAGCCCTTCAAGGGTGTTCCCCACACCTGCACAGCAGGGGGGGGTATACCCCCACACATTAGCCTTCTGTGTTGATCATGATGAGTCAAACCTGTGACTAGCTGCATACAGCTCTTTCAAACAAGTGCATTAGCCACCAGAGTTATCTTACTGCTATTATACCATCAAGCTTGCTGTGAACACACAGATCTCTGCAGCAGGTGCCTTAACCCAGTACGCTTTTTAAAGTCCCTTTATGACCAATTAGATAATCCAGAACATATATACCATCACATTTATCCTTGATGCCGAATTGCTTAGAGGGCAGAGTGAAAAGTAAAATAAAATGTATATGCTGTTCGTCAACCCCACGACACCACTTCTGACTCTGCTCCATGACAGTGTCTACCTCATTAGTCAGGACCTGTTTAAATGTAAGGTCCAAGGGGGGTCTCCTGGAGCTATTGGCAGATAAATGAGGATTATTGTTATCCAGCTCCATGGTTTGCATTTTATCAACTTCAGATTGATGAAAGCCTGAGCTGACACACCGAGACTGAGATGTGTAGCCAAATGCTCAAGCACAGTGCGGATGGCTTAGCTCACTGTGCTACCGGACGTGACATAGCCTTAGTGCAGAGGGAAGCAGCGTCACCAAAGGCAGACACATAACACGAACCCACAGGGGTGAGGGCAGGTGGTAGTTAATAGGCCCACAGCTCGCCACTGAACTGGGGACCAGAGAGAATTTGAGAGGACGTCATATAAGGGATTTATTTAACATCTACCGTCCATAATGGCTAGAAATGGAAGCACGCAACCCGGCGCTCATGGAATGGAGAACGGTTGGTGCGACTTACGGCACGGCCACGAGAGGCGCCAGATTGTGACAAACTTCCTGCCAAATGGGCCTGTTGCTGGGGTGAGGGAGGTACAAGCATATTCATTCAGCCTGGCCTTTCCACGTCACTCGCAGTCAGGGGCGCAACTAGAACTGAACTATAGGAGGGGTGCTAGGGCTCCCACCCAGGGCTGGCCCTAGCACTGGTCGCACAAGGTGCCACAGTCTTTTTTGGCGCCCCTGTCCCATTTCCTCCTTCTCCATGAATTCCCTCACTACCACTCGCCAACAATGCACCTTATCTCTCTATGGCCCCTTTCTGACAGACATTTCATTTTTTTTTAATAGGGCTACTCGTACTTTACTCACACTCAGTTCTATGATCTGCATGGTACACGTCCTTTGTAGCAGGCACATTAACCCTCTGGGCTGTGTGGGTGACAGGAGTGCCCCTGTGAGTGCACGATGAGTGATGGAACAGTGTGAGAGTAGGGTAAGAGAAGTGACCTCAGGCTGAGTGAGGTGACCATATGAATTTGGGTCCGGAAGTAAGTGCAGAGCGGGACAAATGAACGTATGGTTAGTGATGGGCTTGTTTGAGTGAGATCGCAGAGTGAGCAGTGAGGGGACAGGTGAGTGAAGTGTCCCATGAGTGCAGGGTGAGTAGTGTGTTTGGTGGAGAGCAGGGTGAGGTACAGGGTGAACATCGCAAGTGCATTGTGAGCGCAGAGTGATCACTGTGAGTGCAGAGTGAGCGGTGTACTCATCCAAAATGGCTCATGTGACCGCAGGGAAAGTGGAGGGAGAACAGTGTGGGTTCATGGTGAGTGGCATAAGTGCTGTGTGGTCATTGTGAGTGCAGGATGAATGGTGTTAGTGAATGGTGAGCAGTGCGAGTGTATTGTGATCGCTGTGAGTGCAGGTTGAGTGTGAAAGAGAAGGGTGAGAATGAGGAGTGAGTTGTCTGAATGCGGGGTGCATTCCCAGACACTTGAAGTAACTCAGTATGTTATTGAGGGCTCGTGTAGGGTTTCAGATATTAGTTAAACTATTGCTATTGTGGCATTATTCAGAGACAGGGCCGGACTGGCCGTTGTGGGCACCAGGCGTTTTCTGGGTGGGCTGGAAGGGTAGGGCCTGGTTTTGGTACAGGGGGCCGGTTTTGCACCAGTGCTGCAATATCGCCCCCTGTACCAAAAGCAGCTGCAATGTTTTCCCTGTGCGTTATTATGTGCAGAGAACTGCCCCCCTAAAACGCTTGGGGGGCTTGAGAAGGGGCGTTCTTGGAGGGTGCATTGGACGCAGAACAACAAGCCATTCAAAAACACAAATATGGCTGTATATCAGTGCCTACTTTGTAAAACAAAAGATGCCAGGGCCCTCCTCAGGAGACCCCTGCAGCTTGAACCTTCCAGAGCTGCCAATGATAGCACCAACACACTGCTAACCATCACACTCTTAAAAAAGTGACAATTCCAGGACCCCAAAACTGTAAAACCACCTTGGTGGTAGACATAAGAAATTGTTATTGTGTATTGAATTAATAAACAGCTGCTGTGCTCATCTCTAAATTTGACTGATAGCGCCACCATGTGGAAGTCTGTCATTAATACTGGTGTTGACAACTAAGTGCCGGGGCCCATCACCGGAAAAAACCATCTCAAATTAAACACTGCTTTATACTAAGATTAAGTGAACGTCCCTGAAAACCAAGGACATTCAGCATGGGGTCTGTTCGATTCTGCCAAGTACACCATTGGCATGGTGTCTGGGCTTATCCAGAGGTGATCCTGAGAGGGGAGGGGGGATGATTCTCCAAACGCAAAAAAACGACTGCACCGAATGCCACAAATAAAACATGTGATACATTCTCAGCCAAGCGATTTATTTATTTACAGTTTTTATAAAGCGTGACATTCATCCCAGTGGGGTGTCACAGCGCTAATATCACTCCCTGACGTTTCTGACGGCATTCATTAGTGTGGGCGCTGAAAGCATTATGTCCTAAATAACCATGTTATTAGCTTTTCCCGAACCCCAAATGATCTTTGATGAGGAGTAAGTGTAATGGTAGCTTGTTCCACTGTACGGCTACTTGATAAGGTTTCACCTAGTTTGTGCTAATGCCAGATTACAGGATCCCAGCTCGCGTGAAGGCAAATAGAAGTCTACTCTGTCTGGCAAGATTATAGGGCCAGTTATGTAAGGCTTTGTGCACACGGCACAGTAACTTAAACTTCGCTCTTTGGCGCACTGGCAGCCAATGTGAAGTCTCCCGACATGCCAATGCCGAACTGAACATGTCCTTTTTACAGATTAATCTGGCCGCTGCATTTTGAATAACTTGCAGCCGTGAAAAAAATAGTCGGCCATGGCTGCATACAAGCCATTCCCGTAGTCCAGATTACTTGTTATGGGAGCCTGAACTATAGTTTTTCTCTATTTGTCAGGAATCCACTTAAAGAGTCTCCTGGGCAATTTTAAAATTGCGAGACATTTGCCACAAGGGCCTTTACTTGATCTTGCTTGGATAATGAATTATCTACAAGGATTCCTGGATTTTTCACTACCAATGTGGGCTCTGGAGCGATTCGCAGTGGGGTCGGCCACCAAGAGGAGTCCCAGATTAGGTGTGCCCCCCAAAGAGTCGAATTTCTGACTTATCAGCATTCAGTTTAAGACAAATGCTCAGTCATCCAATTTGCGGTCTCTGACAGTTAACTAATTTGTCTCTGGTGTCCTCATGTCTTTGCCATATTTCCATGGGCGGCACCTCCGTTAGGGCGGAGGAGCGTCGCCCCACTGCTTTCTCGCAGAACAAGAAGCAGAAACATAAAAAGGTAAAACTACCATTTTATGTTTCTGCTTCTTGCACTGTGAGAAAGCAGAAGGGTTTCATTGGGGGCGGGTGGGTCTGCTGGAGGGCAGGGGAGGAGTGGCTTGCCCAGTGCTGCGTGCCCTGACTGTTTGGTCGTCCCTCTGGGGCTGATCAAACAGTCATGTGTACTCTCCCTTTTCTCCAAGTAGGCCTACATGGAGAAAATGGCCTCCACATAGGCACCCGGATGGGAACCATCCTCACCAACCTCAACACTGCCATTGCAGCGTTGTGATTGGCTTAGGGAAGGGAGGCTGCCTGCTTCCTGTTTTATGCCACCCGACCAGGAACTGAGACTGCGCGGGACCCGGGAAGGTGAGTTTATTATTATTAGTTTTTAATTCAAATTCCCCTCCACGCAAACACCCTCGCGATCCCTCCATCACCGCCCCACCTACGAGTCATGCCGGTCGCAACTGCATATGGCTATCATCAACTGTGTCTCATCTGCATAAGAGCAGATGTGAAATCCAAATTTTTTCACAATCCTACCCAAAGGAAAAGCCTACACATCAAAAAGTGTCGGGCTCAACAATTTACAAACTCCTCTTTTTTAGTGAACACAGTAGGAAAAATAGCAAAAAGAACACATAAAATAAATTATTCCCCTAATAGAGACTTCTGTAACAAGTAGGATAATTTGTGATGGGTAATCCTAAACTTTACACAAAATAATCTATCTCGTTCTTAACACTAAAGTTATTACATTATAGAAGAAATACTGGCAAAGCCAAGCGGTCTCCCCTATGAGAGCTAATTTCTTTGGCAATGATTTGTAGCCATGATGTACAGCAGCATTTCTAAAAGAATAAAAAGAGCACGATGATGCGCTAGAGCTAGTGCCCCTTTTTTAGTTAAAACAAGTGCATTGGTGCTGAGTACAAGAAGCAGAGTGAAGCTGGCCAGGTCAAAGGACTTTAAAAATATTTATTTAGCCATGTGCTCCACTACCCCCTCTTGACTGTCCTCTCACTCACCCTCTCCTTTCTCTATCTCCCCTTTGTCCCTCAACCCACTCCTCCATGTGTCTGCTGGGTGGTTTGGGGGATGAGACAAGGGAGGGAGGGGGTGCAGGAGAGAGGGACAAGGGGAGGGAGAGGATGGGGAGATGGCTCTGGGGAGCAAACAGACCATGGATGGAGGGTGGGGGTCTGTGACAAGCACACAGGCAACCAAGGGTGGGCGCGAGTGTCTGGGACAAGTACACAGACAATGGAAGGTGGGGGAGAGTGCCTGGGGTAAGTACACATAAAACGAAGGGTGGGTGGGAGGATGTGGGGCAACAGAGGGTGGGTGGAAGGAGCGGTGGCGAACTCACAGACACCTGAGGGTGGTCGGGAGGAGTGGAGCAAGCACCCGGACAAGGGAGAATGTGCAGGAGAGGCTAAAGAAGCACATGGACAACAAAGGTTGGGTGAGAGGGCACGGGAAGCAACCAGCAAAGCACACAGACAACAGAGGGTGGGTGGGAGGGGGTGAGGAATCACACAGACAACAGAGGGTGGGGGATGGGGTGAGGAATCACACAGACAACAGAGGGTGGGTGGGAGGGGAAAGGGGGGAGGAACACAGAGGGGGATAAGTACATAAGGGAGACAGCTGGAAAACACATGTACTCTCACAGAGTGCTTAAACAAAAACAAAAACATAGAACTTGAAAAAGCAAGCAATAGAAGGACACAGTAGTGCATCCATGCTCCAGGGGAGGGACAAACACAAGAAGAGGAAGGAAAGCCCATGGAAGCTGACGAGTCAGAATCAAGCAAATAAAAGTGACAATAAAGGAAAGCAGTGTAAAGTAATGGGCAGGCTCTGCCACTAAGCCCACTGTAAAGAATCAGAATTGCTCGTAACAGACAGCGTATGAGGCGAGTCCTAAACATGTAGCTACTGATGTAAAACTAGCACAGATGGGCGCACTGACAACGGTGGGGCTAAGAGTTGAAATATGCTGATTAGTCCGTAAAATCTACTCTGGTGTCATGATACCTACAATCAATAATTCTGAGGAAAATCTGCAGGTACGGAATTTTATTGACTACTATTTGCATATTCGCTTGTCGCTGTTCAAACCCAGCCCCATTCAGTAAATTGAAGAGCCAGGCCCTTGAAAAGCACCCTTAGCCCCCCTCCCCACCGCTTAGACACCTGGACAACATCCAAGCTTCAGGTAGAAGTTTATATAACTCCCAAAAGTATTATAAGTCTAATTAAACTCTTCTTCCACTGTGGGGACTCCACTCCCAAGCCCCACTCATCTGCACTATAATTATCTTGTTTGGTCATAATGACATTTTTTAAAAGTTACAAAACCAATGATAGGCTTTCAAAATGCTCTTCGGTGACTTTTTCTCCTTCTATAGTTCTTTGAGAAAAAAAAAACCATTAAGCTAGTAGGAGAACTGATGGCCATTTTAGAGCCGGTGTTAAATCCCTCACCGTCTTTGGCATTTCATCCTTCAGTGATGGTCGCCCACCAGTAAGCTTTGACAATGCACACAAAGGACCACCTGTGATGTAAGAGACATCAAGTGTAGGACAAGTGAGGTATTAAAACGGGTAGCAGTAATATTATGGATGAGTAATTTAGCTCAGCACCACAGACTAACTACTAAACTTATTATTATACAGCGTTTCATACTACACTCCTGCTGCTCCTAAGCGCTGTAAAGAGCAGATGATGCTAATGCCAGATTTACGGTACTGAAATTAAATACTCCCTGGGTGTTTAAAACTCCTACATGCAGCTCAGAGATGCTCGTTTTTAGGTCGAGCCGGGGCACTGCCTGCGCTGCTCTGCGAGGCATGATGTATTCAGGTAGAGACTTGAAGCTCCGCCCACTCTCTGGCCATATTTTTCATTGGCTTGTGTCATTGTCCAATGTGAACTGTGGCTGTTCATTCGTCAAAAGAGTTAGTAGTCCCTCTTTAGTACCACCTTGTCTCATTTTCTAACCTCCCATGGCCACACCCCCTATTACGTGTTGTTACTTGGTAGGCTTTAGTTACGGACTCCGAGCAGTACTTTGTCAAATAGCTTTGTCCTGCCTGATGTTGCAGGCAGGACACACTCTCTCCTAATGCTTTTTATTTTATTTTTATAGCACGGACACTGGCATTTGCAATGCAATAGGTCTCGCATTTGTGAGAGTGTAACCTATTGGTATTGTAAATGACAATGCCTTTCATTTATCTGTTTGAAAAAGAACACATAAATAAAAGGTTTTGTCATTTACAATGCCAATAGCTCAAACTCTCGTAAATGTGAGACCTATTGCATTGCAAATGCTTGTTGTTTAAGTCGAACAGACAATGTATTGAGTTAGAATTACTGGATCCAGGCCTACAGGTCTCTGCAGCATGCAACTAACCGGCCAAACTATCGTTTAAGGGAAGCCAGTCGTCTTTTGCTAGCAGGCACTGCCTTGTTCTTCCACTAACAGGGTTTTTATAAACAGTAGAGAGGAGATGAAAGGAAGCACTCATTTCTGAGGAAAGATGGTAAAATGATCCCAGCATTTCTGCTTTCAGGCACCACAGGGCTTCCTCATGTTGTTGGCTACCAGGACGGCCTCGGGCAGCAGTCTGGTATTGACCGGGCGAAGGCAAGAGCAGTCCGGGAGCTCGGGGAGCCGAGATCTGCTCTTTGCAGAACCCTCTTGGGGTGTCTGAGGAAAATAAAGAGCAGCCGGCGGTGCAGTGAAATCTAAGGCAGTCTGCCAACCCAAGACAACTTCCCCTTCAGAGAGCAGCGAGCGGGGGCAAGCGCCTGCCAAGGCTTCAATAAGCATCATTACATCAGTTACAGGCAGCCTTTCCTCTAACAAGAACCGCCAGGACATCTACTGCTGGGGCGCGCGCACCGGTCCACGCTGGCGGCCATTTTGAAACAGGGTCGTGAGTAGAGTTGTTGCCCTCTGCACCTTGCTAAGCGAGCAGTGGGGTCATAGGTTATGTCTCAGCACCATTTTAGAAGCTCCACTGGTTTCAGGGAACAGGAGGCCTCGTGCGGGCGTTCAAGACGGTCTGACGACCAATCCCGTTGGCGTACCAGGCTCAGTGCTTTCTTACTTTGCCGTTTGATCGTCGTGCCATCTTATACCCCGTTTTTGCTTGACCAGAGTATGTCCCCCGAAGGAGACTTTTAGATGGGAGAACAGAAGGCTCTCTGCCTGGAGCTGTTGCAAATCACCATAGAGTTGGGGCAGATATGGAGTTATTTCCTGTCTGCACAAAGCCTTCAAACCCCAAACTAATAAGAGACAGGCCTGAACCGTGGGGCGACAAGGCATGGCTGTACCACCAGCAAACAGGGCAACCAACATCGAGCTCTCAAGTTGTCCTTTGATTGGTGTGTGATGTGCAACCCATCCAGCCTGTGTGTTTTTTTTAATCTCACTTTTCATTCTGGTGCCTGCACCTTAAATTACACCATTTAAAATTTAGGACTATAAGTACCAGAATGCAGAGTGATGCAAAGTAAAACTGGCTGCATATGACCTGGGACATTTCAACTCAACCCAAACAATCTTTGATTTGACCGAAGGCCATTAAAGAACACATTTAAAATACATAAGACATTATAAAAGGATCTTAGATAAAAGAATAAAAACAAGATTTTTTATATACATGTATTTTAAGATAAAACCTTAAAATGCATGCATATAAAAAACAGGCTTCAGAACAGCATCACTCTCTGCTTAACCTCCAGGTGCACATGAAATATCTTGTGACAGTGAAAACAATATACTGTCTAGAATCACTTCTAAGCATTCTGAAGGCAATCTTATATTCTCTTTCGCCCCCCCCCACGTTGCAACAGAGTGGAAGTATCTCCTGTAGCCATGATGGACTGGGCAAAATAAGAAAAGATGTTCAGCCCTTTCTGCCTCTCCAGGACACAATGGACAAGGTTTAGCAGGAGCAGGGTTTCCACTTTGGCATGTGGCAGTAAAAGCACGTGTTGGTAGCGCCCCTAGTTGAAATGCAATGAACATAGAGCCCGATTCACAGAACTAACTTAAGACAAAATCCTAAACTTACTACTTTTGGTATTCACAGAAGTTAGGATTTTGTCTTCAGATTGTCTTAAGACAGACTGAAGACAGACTTAAGACAAAATCCTAACTTAAGTCTGTCTTAAGTCTGTCTTAAAACAAAATTAAGACAAAATCCTAACTTCTGTGAATACCAAAAGTAGTAGGTTTAGGATTTTGTCTTAAGTTAGTTCTGTGAATCGGGCCCTTAGTCCTAGATTGGGGGGGCTCAATCTCATCCAAAAATAACTCACAAAGATACTCAGTTTTAAACACAACAAGGTAGGCAGTGATGGAGCCCTCCTTGATGGAGCTTAGAGAGTGCAAACCTGCCCGCTGCCACACGCGACATATTGAGATTTCTGCACACCCACCCAGAGCCGCACGCACACTCGTGGGGTGACAAGGTAAACATGTTATTAGTCTTCCATTTGCAGAAAAACTAGCCCTAAAAACACCACAACGCGCGGCATGCCTTGATTTTCATGCGAAAACAGAAACTATTATTTTGAATAAATAAACACCCCTGCGTCACTTTAGATCTTTGACCTTATCCCACCTGACAGACAGCCAATGGTTAGAGCACCTTCCCCATTTCACATAAGCACCTCACACCCAACATTGTTGCATTCTGGGAATCAGAGGCAACCCTGGCAAACTTTATCATGCATTTGGCAAACGTAGGGGCATATTACCAACAAGTAGCGATATTTATGGCTAAATTGGCTTAGCGATGATTTTTTTATCGCTGCCTATCGCTGGATATGTTAGCGAAGAAAACATGCTATTAGCAACGTTTTTCTCCATTGCGCTAAAATATCCAGCGATAGCGGCGAAATGCATGAATATCGCTGAGAATACAGCGATATTCACGCATTAGCGACAAATTGCTCTTAGCCATGTTATCCACCTCCCATTGGATAACATGGCTAAGAACTGGTCTGGGCAGGTGTTAGTATTTGGAGATATTTGTGCTTAGCGTGAATATTTCCAACGCTACGCCTGCCTTGCTAATAGGCGATAGCGACGTTAGCGACTGCTTTCAGTCGCTAACTGGTTGGGTACGCCCACTTTGCATGTCATTAGCAATAAACATCGCTGACATGCAAAGCGGGCCCCAAACCGCAAGCTATTGCCTAAAAGCTGTCGCTAACATCAGTTAGCGACAGCTTGCTAATAGGGCGATAGAATTATCGCCATTTAGCGGCCAAACACAGCCGCTAAATCGGCGATAATTGCCTATCGCCCCCTTGGTAATATGCCCCTAAGTGAGCGAGTGCAGTGACCAAAGCTGATCACTGCATGAGAAGAATGGTGGGGGTGAGTGGGGGCTCTCCTCGCAAGAACATTTTGGGAAATAGAGATGGCAAATAAGGTGCAATCTACCGCACATGTTTCATTATCGAACCTTGCCCAATAACTGAACGAATGGGCTGAGATCAGAGACAGGGCTGCCTGACTCAATGAATGAATAGTTGGATGGTGAAAAGTGGGTGTATGAATTGATTCTATAATGGATGACAATGAATAAAGACGTTTAGTTAACAGGAGCAAATGTGAAACATGCATGTCTTAGATTCATTTACCGGAGTGCGCTCGTTTAGTGCCTCAAAGAATTAAACACAAATTATTCAACTTTGAGTTCATATGGGAGAGAGAAAAATAATAAGCATGTGGTGACCGAGTTGCACAACGTGAAAACAGGAAACCTTGCATCAATCCCAGGTTCCACTTGACCACATTGTGTGATCCTAGTCAATTATTTTTTTCTTTACAGTGCCTCCTTTTCCTTCATCATCACATGGGAGCACTTTTAAACATATCAGTTTAAAAGAGCGTAATGTTACTCCATCTATAATGACACCTTCTACAACATGTGGGGGGAAAGGCGTCAAACTTAACCCCTCCTATGCTCATGACGAGGTCAGCTCGTCATGAGCCACGGTGCTCGTGTGCTACTCGTCATGACCGTTGGAACGCTCGCACACTGGGCTAATTCCCCGCTGTGCGCGCGTTCTATGAAAACGGGTGTGGCTCATGACGAGCTGACCTCGTCATGAGCAAGGGGGCAATGTACGCGCCCCCCCCCCCCCACCCACCAGCATAGCGGGGAAACAGCCCTGCAGCCAAGGGGTTAAAGACAACTGGCCCGGATTCACAAAGAGCCACCACATGCGTGATGGAGGCTGCTCAGTTGTGTAGGGATCTTCGCACTGTAGTTTCCCATTGCGGAGACCCTGTACTGCGTACTGAGATCCCACCACGACTCAGGATCCTCCACCCGCCGACTCAGGATCCTCCGCCCGCGTGTGAAGGCTCTTTGTGCATTGGGGCCAACGGAACTCCCTCTTCGTTCACTAACAGCTTCATCGTCAGAGAGGTGGCGAAGGGCATGAATGTTTCTAAGTTCATGATTAGAATCACTTTTGCACTTGTTACTCGGTCCAGTGGTATGATTTAATATACTCAACCGAAATGGGCCACAGAGGTCATATTATAAGAAATATGCTGTTTTGAATTTTGAAGTGTTTTATTCATGTTTCACTGGACTCTGAACCAAGCAACAAAAGACCCCCTCATGCCCTTTCCCCTGAACCCCTGAATGTCAGTGCTGCTTGAGACAGGAACCAACCAAATGCAAAAATAAAGTGTGGCCTGACCGCCATGCTCCAAAACAATTTGTTTTGCATTTTGTATAAAGCGCTGAAGACCCCAGCAATAAAACCGGCCCCCAACAACAGTAAAACCAGTAAAACCAGTCAGCCCCCTGCCAGCCCATGGTGAAAAAGCCCGGTGTCCCATACTGCCAGTCCAGGCCTGAACCACTCCAAAGGGATCATCACGCCCTACATAGAAACACTTCCCACATAGGATCAAAAACAAAGACAACACCCTTCCAAACACACACCCTACAAGGTGAAGCGTGCTATCAACGTAGGCAAGTGCTTCACTGCCCCACATAGGGAGTATTAGGCGCTTGACAAATGTTCCAGTGCCTATAAACCTTTAGGGGGTTATTTACAAGCCCCTTGCGCCACTTTTGCGTTACTTTTCCCATGTTAAAAGTGACGCAAAAGTGGCACAAGGAGCTTGTAAATCTGCCCCTTAATCTATCTCTCGTTTTCCTTCTTCCAAAGATTTATAAACAACGAAGTCCCCCATTGGCAGTGACCTCCAAACACAAGCACCAATCACGGGCCAGCGCTGAGCGCGCGCACCCATCGGCCTTAACAAGGTGAGCGCCTTCACGAGGACACTTCCTTTACAATTCTTGCCTCTCGAACCGCAGCTTCCGAATGCTAATTTGTCAGAAGTGCCACGTCATTTCCCTGCCCCGTGATTACATCCAGCATTAGTGTTTTCGGCGCAATGGAAATAAATGCGAGTGTGAAAGGTCAGGACCACTCAGGGGATGACTAGATAATCACCTTGAGTGATTAGGTACAGATGGAGGCGAGCGGGCAAATCAGAGAAAGGTTCTTTTCATTATCACGTAAGTCCTTGTGCAACAGGAGGACCATGAACCGCGCGAGTGGGGTCTTTCAAGGTAAACTGCGATAAAACACGGTTAATATTCACAATCTTGGGGCCATGTCTATGTACACACGTGCCCTTGAGCGCACGTGCCTGCAGGGGACGCCGTCATGCCTGAGTCTTGGCACTGTGCTGCGTTACTCATAGGCCATGCTAAGGAAAAGATGTAATTGTGGGGTAGTAAACTCCGGCTAAAGGTTGAATGGAGTTCAGTTAATAGATAAATAAATAAAACGACTTTCATTGTGCGCGCTACAATGCAGCAATGCAATGCAGCGCGCACAATCAAATTTGTTTTATTTATTTATTAACCCCTCCCATGCTCGTGACGAGCTCAGCTCGTCATAGCGGTCAGAACGCTCGCAAGCTGGGCTAATTCCCCTGCTGTGCTGAACGTTCTGAAGAAACGGGTGTGGCCGTGACGAGCTTAGCTCATCATGAGCACACAGCCACCGTGGGTCATGACGAGCTGATCCCGTCATGAGCACCGGGGCGCTGTGCGCGACCCCCACCCCCCAGCACAGGGGGGGAATTAGCCCAGCAGGCAAGGGGTTAACTGACCCCCACCCTGCCCCTCCTCCACTCCACCCTGCCACCACACAGCACTTCCTCCAGGTGCCGCTACTGCTTGAGCGTTTTCCGCATAGTTAAGGATTAGCCATATTTGCCACACAATCCATCATCTGCTGCATAATCTGCAGAAAAAAACGATATTTCAACTTCAAATGGATCAAAAGGTACAAAAAATGTAGCTACACGTCGTGCAGTGGAAGGCCTTTGCAAAAGTTGACTGGCCCCTTTTCAGTTGCTTCTTGCTGAATTTAGGTTTTAAAGTGGTTCTGACGGGGTGAGACTTTTGTCTTGACTAGGGCCGGACTGGGAACCAAAACCGGCCATGGCAAAGAGCTCGGCCGGCCACCCTGGGGGTTTGCCAGGGCCTGTTTCGGCCGATTTTGTTACAGTGATGATTTTGCAGCTATGCTGCAAAACGGCCCTGTGACAAAAAAGCCCCCCAGGGGCCCAAAATCGGCCCGCCCTGGCGGCCCACCAGGGATACGCCTGGTGCCCATTACAGCCAGTCCGGCCCTGGTCGTGACAGTGTTCACATGTGTAACAAGCATTGGCAAAACCAATAGGTCCTGCCTATGCGAGATCTATTGGCTTTGCCAATGGTTTTATCCATGTTGCAAATAGCTGAAAGTAAGGGCAAAAAAAGCATTATGACACACCCAGCATTGATTCCGATATAGTGTTTTTTTTTTACTTGCAGCTATGCTGCACTGACGCCAGCGCTGCTATAGGATCTATGCTAAAACGTGCCTTTAGCTCTATAGTCTGGGGGTACCAAGCGCACGCTTGAACTTTGCATGCAGCCCTTGGTTCACAACAGGCAAGCATTTATTTGGTCAAAGTAAATCCATGTGAAAGAAACCAAGCAATTATGCTGTCCTGTACAATCAACTTTTAGGCCACCTTTTTAAAGACATTCTGCAACAGACGCTTAAAATATGAAGAAGTCTGTTCAAAAATCCCAAAAATGTATTTCATTCACATGAAGAATTGTTTCATCTTAGTAGTAGTATATTAGACAAAATCAATGTAAGTGGTTTTCTTTAAAGAATAGTTTTCAAACATGAATTTCGAAACGTTCATCCTTCCACCCACCCTAACAATGTCAACTGTGAACTAAGAGGCAAGTCGGTTACGGGCACCCTTTGGAAGGACTCGGTTGCTATTCTACATGCACAACAGTTTAGTAAAATCAAATGAGCGGAGAAGTTTTCATACAGCACACATCCCAAGGGTATGTATTTCAAGATCGTATTATATGTAATAAGAACAAGCATTGGCAAAACCAATAGGCTTCACCTCTGCGACATCTATTGTCTTCATCACTGTTTTTGTACATGTTGCAGAGGACTATAATAAAATGGGAAATAACAGAAAGAGCTGCCGACTTGGGGAACAGGGTTCTAGTCTTTGCGTCGGCTCAACATCCTGTGGTCCTGGCCAAATCATGTATTTTCCCCAGTGCCATAAAGTGTCTTTTGCAATGTAACTTGGTGCTCTTATACAGCGCTGGAATACTTTGTAGAACTTTTAAGTGTTTTTATAAAAGCGGCCTGTCCTATGAAAAAAGGTCATCCGTACACTTTTAAGTGTGCCAGTGTCCTAGGTGAGGAGAAGAGGAAGGGAAGAAGCCTGCGAGGGAGAGCGAGGAAGGGTCAGGAAGCGCAGCGGGCGCGGAGGAGGCAGCGCATTCACTACAGCGCAGCGAGCACTGGGATGGAAGACGTTCACTAGGGAGCCGGGCGATAGCGGGAAAAGTTGGAGGTGCGAGTAAAATACATCAATAATTGGTATTCAGTGGGTTTCCTAGGCATTTTGGTCTGTGTCACTGCACCTGCTGTACCATTCAAACCATGACCCTAGTGCCTGCAAGGTAACTGCACTTGTGAATGCTTGTTTAGTAGTAAGATGTAGCTAAAAAGGATCGGTGGTCAGTGGGTTTCCTAGATCTTTTGGCTCCTGTGCCACTGCACCTGCTGCACCATTCAAAGCATGACCCTAGTGCCTGCGAGGACAAATGAGGAAACCATTTATATCCAATAATATACGTGTTCCAAAAAAGGCCCAGTTGCAGACGGAATACATGAATATTTTGTAGCTAAACATAAACACAAAAGCTTTCATAAAAAGTGCCTTCAAACTTATCCAACTCTCCAAAACAGTTGCCACAGATGTCATAAATAAAGGATATGCTTTACACATCAAAGGGAAAGCCAAGGATCGTTAAATTGTGTTACAATGTTGCTGGCTCTTTCCTGTGAAAGTATCTTATCCTGTGTTCAACGGTGAATGGGCCATAAACAGTGCAAATTGCCACAGATCACCGTATGTTAGGCTGACGCTGAGACTGAAATGCAGTTTTGTACTTTGTTCCTAAAAAGGCAGTTTCACAAACTTACCAAGGAATAGGAATTTTGCAGAAAACTTGTTAAATATGAAAAAGTCTCTGCAAAAATTCCCAAAATGTATTTCATTCACATGCAGAACTGTTTCTTCTTAGTAATACTAGTTCATCATACTAAATCAGTGCTGACCACAAGCGCCCTGCTGCGCTTCGAATGCGGCCAGTTGCTGAAAATGGCCAAGCATTTATTTACAAGTTAATCAACATGAAAGAAAACAGAAACGAGGGAGTCCTGCACACTTAACTTTCAGGCCACCTTCAATTGCAAAGACATTTTGCAAAAAAGTTGTCAAAAATGAAAACACATTTTACATACAGAACTGTTTCACCATAGTAGTACTAGTATGTCAGGCTAAATCAGTGTAAGTATTTTGTTTTTAAAGAATAGTTTTCAAACATGAATTTTAATACGTTCATGCTTCCACCCACCCTGACAATGCCAATAGTGAACTGAGAGGGAAGTCTTTTATGGGCACCCTTTCCATGCCCTGGGTTGCTTTTCTACAAGTTCAAGTGTTAATTAACATCAAGGGCCCGATGTAGGTAATCCCAGATTACCGATTCTTAAATACCGAATCATACCGATTCGGTATATAAGAAGTGGCAATCGGGATGTGGGTATTTTTACCGGATTCAATACCGAATCGGTAAGTTTCGGTATTTACCGATTCGGTAATTACCAAATCGGTATTTGCCATTGATTCCTATGGGCCTTGAAGCCCATAGGAATCCATGGCAAATACCAATTCGGTATTTTACCGAATCTGTAAAATACCGAATTGCCAAGGGGGACAGGGTGTCACTTTGACACCCTGTTGTACCCCTGTTTCTGGCTTGTGTGCCATGTGGCACACATACATGCCCTTAGGCCATGTGGCACAGATACATGCCCCTAGGGCATGTATGTGTGCCACATGGCACAGGTGTACATGCACATATGTGCATGTACACAGAAATTCTTAATTTACCACCCAATAGTATTGGACGGTAAATTAAGAATTCCTAAGGGCCTGTGGCACTGCAAACTGTGCCTCCTACATATGGATTTACAGAATTGGTATATTTACAGATTCGGAAAAATACCGAAGCGGTAAATTTACCGAATCGGTAAATATACCGATTCTGTAAATTCCGAGCCACCTACATGTCAAAAGCCAAATACCGGTCGGTAACGGCCGAAATCGGCCATTACCGACCGGTATTGGGCGACCTACATCGGGCCCCAAATGTTGTAGACGTTTTCATACAGCGCACATCCTGAGGGTATGTATTTCAAGATCGTATTATATGTAATACTCTGAGACCGTCTGCCGGTGTAATACTCTGAGACCGTCTGCCGGTGAATTACACGCGCTATAAATGCATAAACTAAACTAAACTAATGTAATAGGAGCAAGCATTGGCAAAACAAATAGGTTTCACCTCTGCGAAATCTTTTGTCTTCATCAATGTTTTTGTAGATTGCATATGACTATAATAAAGATGTGAAATAACAAAAATAGCTGCTAACTTGGGGAACGGGGTTTGAGTCTTTAGGTCGCCTCAACATCCTGTAATCCTGGCCAAATGATGTATTTTCTCCAGTGCCATAAATAGTGTTTTTTGCAATGTAACCGGTGTTCTTATAAAGCGCTGAAATACTTTGTAGAACTTTTAAGTGCTTTTATAAAAGATGCCTGTACTATGAAAAAAGGTCATCCGTTTCCGTCTTTCTTTCAAATATATATATAAAGAAATTCATCAGAAGCGCAGTGCCCTGAAAAAGTTCAGGCATGGAAAATGATGTCCTCTACTCCCCTCCCTTCTGATGGCCCTGTAATTGGGTGAAGAGATTAAAATTCGCCAGCGGATTGAGCAGAAAGGCTCATCTCAAACTCTCTAGAAACTCCTGAAGGAATTATTTGAAATTAATTTTTGTAATAACTTTTAGATTGGTCAGCCAGGATTCAGTCAAGCCAACGCAATTGATGAATAATTTGAGGGCATAGAAAAAAGATAAGTAAGTATGCTTTGCTACCATAGTTTTAATAATAACAAAAAAATATTTATATATACATTCCATACAAGACAAGGAAGGACAAGCAAATAAGTGAAAGGTCACATATATACAAAAACCCGCCAAATCAGACTTACAAGACTCTGATATTTTTTCATTCACAAAAGTTCTTTTGTGGTGAACAATACAACTCAGCCTAAGAATCAAAATTGTAAACGTAAAAATACAAAGGATCTTCTGGCCATCAATAGGCGTGCATACATGTGTAAATCTACTCACCCTGCATTTTGTGCTTACATCCAATATATTAATACTTTTTCTGTATAGTGTGGCTTACCAAGAACTAATATAAAAAATAATTTTGTAGTTTTGAAATTGAGCAGAGATGCTGCAGTTAATACACAAATTAAATGTGTGGGCAGCCCCAGTTTCTGGGGTTATTGTATTTTTTGTATTTGAGCTTATATAGCGCACAGCTACCCACAAAGGGTTTCCCAGCGCTTGCTTAGGGAACCCGTCCTGGTATTCCCCTGTGAGATAACCCCGGCAGGGTATCCACAAGGTGAAAGCCAGGCATCCCGCCGCGAGGGGCCGTTGTGGAGATTAAGCAAGCTATTGCCCAGAGTCGCAGAGTGTGAACCCGTGAGTTGAGAAGGCACCGGAGCGAGAATTATCAAGTCCGTGGAATTTTTTGAGCCCAAGACCTGCCAAGGCGGGGAATTGAACCCTGGTCCATGGCCGATCTCAGCTTCCGGGTCTGCCGCCTCTAACCCCTGAGCCACACTTCTCCACTATTCTTGGCAATGATTTCCCAGGAATCGTTCCTGAACCTGGGGGCTGCAGCCTCTCTACGCAAATTCAACATGACGAAATTAGGTTTTACTCCTTGGTAAACCCCAGTCCAACGCAAGCACCTGTGGAAGTATTGGTTTACATATATTTTTCATACTATATAGATTTAATGTGCGTCGCATTGGACTTGTAGGCATCGTCCACATGGAATTCCCTATTCACTAGATGTAAGTGGGTTATTATATAAAATACAATTTACCACTGTGGGATTTTGCAAGAATCCCATAATGCAATATAAAACGGTAGCTGTGTATTGGATGCCAGCACAATATACATGTAAATTGATTCACGCATGTAGACTCACCTAAATTGGCCACATGCTTGCTTAGCACCAATAATGCAATAACTCTCCTTTGAAAAGCATTCAGTGTTGCATGACCTTTTGTGGAACCTTACTCCACACTTGACTCACATTTTATGATGGGGATTGCATGGTCTGGTTGCAGTGATTCACACACAGTTTGGGCATTGTTTTTCTCTGCACTGATTTTTAGAAATCTTGACTAAAGGGTCGTTCACTTTTTCTTGTTGAGGAACATTCTAAACAAATATTGTCCTGAAGAAGGTCTCTTGGACATTTACCATTTACAAACCGAAACGTTGACAATTTACAGATATCAGCCCATATAAAGTCGAACTATTTGTTTTACAATCCTGTCTCAATATCGAGTTAGATCATGAAACCACCTGAAAATAATTTGCCTGTTTTTAATTCAGGTAAATGAAAGTTAAATCAAAAGCAACTAAAGTCCATCACTCCTTATAGGTAGATGCCTGTTCTTTGTATTGCGTGCACCTTGCCAAAAAGAAGCACTTAGTACTTGGGTCACCTGCAATGTTACAGCTATTGTATCGTGATTCCAGGGAATTAATAGGTATTGGCAACTGTAATCCATACAAATTCTAACAGCAAATTTATAAATTACATGGCAATTTAACACAGGGTCTCTGAGCAAGTAAGAGAAGTTCATAACCAGGTGTTTGTAAAATAGTTGGCAACGCATTACCGGACAAATTACACTCTGAGTGGGGGAAACAACTTTAAAACAAGCATTGGAAATGCAATAGGTCTCGCAGCATTAGAGTTAGTGCTTTTAGAATTGTTTATGGGATTTTTTTGTAAATCTTTAGCATTTTTGTTTCCTGTAGCCAATGCTAAAGAATTACAAATAAAAAAAGCCATAAACAAATCTAAAAGCTCTAACTCAAATGCTCCGAGACCTATTGCACTGTGTGAGGGTGAGGTGTTGAGGGTGAGTGAGGGTGAGGGTGAGTGAGGGTGAGTGAGGGTGAGTGAGGGTGAAGGTGGGTGAGGGTGAGTGAGGGTGAGTGAGTGAGGGTGAGTGAGGGGTTGAGGGTGAGTGAGGGTGAGTGAGGGTGAGTGAGTGAGGGTGAGTGAGGGTGATGGAGTGAGGGTGATGGAGTGAGGGTGATGGAGTGAGGGTGATGGAGTGAGGGTGAGTGAGGGTGAGTGAGGGTGAGTGAGGGTGAGTGAGGGTGAGTGAGGGTGAGTGAGGGTGAGGGGTTGAGGGTGAGTGAGGGTGAGTGAGGGTGAGGGTGAGTGAGGTGTTGAGGGTGAGTGAGGGTGAGTGTGAGTGAGGGTGAGTGAGGGTGAGGGGTTTTGGGTGAGTGAGGGTGAGGGGGAGTAGTTGAGGCTGAGTGAGGGTGAGTGAGAGTGAGGGTGAGTGAGGGGTTGAGGGTGAGGGGTTGAGGGTGAGTGAGTGAGGGTGAGGGGTTGAGGGTGAGTGAGGGTGAGGGTGAGTGAGGGTGAGGGGTTGAGGGTGAGTGAGGGGTTGAGGGTGAGGGGTTGAGGGTGAGTGAGGGGTTGAGGGTGAGGGGTTGAGGGTGAGGGAGGGTTCATCGAATATTTATTGGCCTGAAATATGCTCGCTGTTGTTTCATCCCATTTTTGCATGGAGGTGTCTCTGGAGGATAACATAAACACTCACGCTCGGTACACTGTAAACCCGCTGCAGTGAATTAATTCGCGTTTTGGGCCGGTTTCAAACTTAATCCAGCCCTCTCGGAAAAGCTAGCAAATGCCCCCTGGCCGCATGAGAACGACACAACGCTGTGGCCTCCACAGAGGGTGTTCCATACACACAACCACTTGCTGTAGTGCTTTGTCCACTTGTAACGGAATCTGGAGAAGGCCGGGGGCGAAATGTCAACAGAGGAAAGAAAGCAAACTCAACCTGGGGGCCGGGTTCAGCCTGGAGTGCCGCTTCCGGGAAGGGCAATGTCCTTCTGGGGAAATTGGGCGCATTGTTTATGCAGAACAAACCGCTCTTCTTAAAGAGGCGGTTAATCCCGTCAAAGGCAATTGCCACAAAATTAGCTAAATGAATTAATGAACATGAAAGAAAGCCCCACAGCTTATCGGCACAATGCCGACGCTGTCTGGATGCCACAGTGAAAGCCGGGCGCTCGGCCAAATGCCATCCCATATGCGAGGAAGCTGCGCAAAAAAGTGCCGCAGGCCTAGAAGTGTCCTGAAGAACTAACTGCTAAGAAAGAAATTTTCAGCATGAAAATCAGGATGCTGTCACCACAGCTGGGCTGTAAATTTACCACTTACTACAAATGACTGAAAACGATGTTAGTTTCTGCATTTCCTCTTCTAAATTTTAAATGTTTTTTGCGCCCAACATAGCAATCGCTTGTTACCCTGCAGCAATTTTAAAGGTTACTGTGCTGAGACAGGCTGTATAGTCAGGATTAGCATCTTCTGGCGGTACCAAGCAGCTATTTAGTAGAGGTCTTTCAAGCTAGCAGCCTTCGATACAGGGTTGGAGAGGAAGGATAACCAAACAAGCACGTCATACAGAGCATGAATGCACTGTGCACAATGCTGCATGCCCCAGGTCGAAACAAAGAGAACGCAGCACTTGACCCACGCATTCTTTGAAACACTGGAGAATGCACAGGTAGTAAAAGGAAAATGCTGAAGTAAATACGTCCCATCCACAACCTGGACTTGGTTGTTAATATTTTCGTTCAGAGTTTTCGCACCGTGTGTGGGTGACAAGTCAAACAGACCTGTGCTATAAAACACACTGCAAGAAGAAAAAAAAGAGAACGCTCATTGTTAGAAAACAAACCCTGATTAAAATAGGATAAACAACAAATAAGGGCCACCAGGCACAGCGATTGCTTTTTTTTTTTTTTACCACAAAAAAAGCGAAAGAGAAAGCAGGGTAACCTGACCCAGGAGGGGGGAGGGGGGAGGAGAAATGCGACATGGCGGGGAGGGGGCGGAGCGGGGGAGAGGGTGTGTGTGAAAGAAAGCAAACTCAACCTGGGGGCCGGGTTCAGCCTGGAGTGCCGCTTCCGGGAAGGGCAATGTCCTTCTGGGGAAATTGGGCGCATTGTTTATGCAGAACAAACCGCTCTTCTTAAAGAGGCGGTTAATCCCGTCAAAGGCAATTGCCACAAAATTAGCTAAATGAATTAATGAACATGAAAGAAAGCCCCACAGCTTATCGGCACAATGCCGACGCTGTCTGGATGCCACAGTGAAAGCCGGGCGCTCGGCCAAATGCCATCCCATATGCGAGGAAGCTGCGCAAAAAAGTGCCGCAGGCCTAGAAGTGTCCTGAAGAACTAACTGCTAAGAAAGAAATTTTCAGCATGAAAATCAGGATGCTGTCACCACAGCTGGGCTGTAAATTTACCACTTACTACAAATGACTGAAAACGATGTTATGCGACATGGCGGGAAGTGGGCGGAGCGGGGGAGAGGGTGTGTGTGTTGTTAGGAGGGCATTGCGAAATGCGAGACGGCGGGAAGGGGAGGGGGCGGAGCGGGTAAAATAAACAAGACGGAGGGAAGAGAGGGGAGGGGGGAGGAGAAATGCGACACGGCGGGAAGGGGAGGGGGCGGAGCGGGTAAACAAAGACGGACGTGCACGCGCTTTTAAGCTCAATGCGCATGCGCATTGAGCTTAAAAGTCACGGGCACTGCAAGGAATCGCCACGATTCCTTGCAGTGTGGATAAAGAGTGGATAAGTCCCAATACTCTCGCCTTGCTCGATGCGCATGCGCATCGACAGGCGAGACCTAAAAAGACTAGAGTTGCACAACAAAGGCACATTTCCTGCTCTGACAAAGGGTTGTGTGTATCTTTTGAGTCGCTATACCCTAAGAGAAGAGGAATGAGAAAAAAAATTGTTATCCCAGATATGGAGATTTTCTTGACCAATCCCGGTGAGGTTTCAAGGGTCGATCAAGGGAGGGATCCATTTGGATCTCTTCAGATCAGGTTGAGGTTCCACTCACGCAGTAAGACCCATCTTTAGAACAATGCAAGGAACAGCTAACCATTAATAATTTCTTTCCATTTAAGATCTCCGAGTCAAACCCACTTTAAAGGGGATGACTGTGGTGGCAAGTCTAAATCGATGAAAGTTCTAAGAACTGAGATAGTTTTGGAGTGATAAACTGAGGACAAGAGATCAATGAGAGATTATCTGTGAATGAGTGAGTGAGGAATACGAGCAGGTCTGTGTTTTCCGCGAGGGTGCCACTGATTCGCAGTTATGCATTACTATTCCAATATGATATGGAATTGAAATTACTTTATGGCCTTAGCTTGCTCCAGCTGCTTACACAAAAAGGAAGGACCGCTACTGATGTCGGGATTTACTATAAGAGACTGGACATGGTTTGAACTCCCTTGCGCAAAGTGAACAGGGCGGCTTACTGGAAGATAAGCGAGGTACAATACATCCTGTCTGAGTTCAGAATTAAATGAGTGGTCTCTTAAGTACACATTATATCTAGCAGGCCTGTGAGCCTTTATTGGCAGTTGAAATAAATGAACTTAATATTAACTGTTTGAGCAATAGTAAAGTTGCTTTTTCCAAGGACAGGTCGAAAGGTAAAAAAGTAAACTCAAATAAAAGTTGACTTTAGATGTCAATGCTTTGACAGGTGTAAAAAAGGGGTTTCAAAGACAACCAGTAACCAAAGACCCTTTTTATGTTGCCCGGCGGTATCGCCTCTATGACCCACCAATGTTAATCAATGAAGAAGCAGGCGCTGGAGACTGGAAGGCAGGAAACGAGGATTTTATTCTCTCCGGAGGAGAACACATCAATTCAGACAGCAAGTATCGTCACGAGGTGCTCTAGCCACATCTCTGAGGCCTGGCCTCTTATACTAGGGTTTATGACCTTTATTGCACATAACACATTCTCGCAACACGTCGATAGTTGAAAGAACATCCTCGGAATCTCCCCATCAGGCCCGTTCCCACATACATTTACAGTTGGATTCCCCACCCCGGTCACAACAGGTGATGGTTGCCGCACAGCAGGGCATTCCGCCGATTCATGGAATGCATGGGTTTGATCGGATCTCATAGGGTGGGGGCTTTGATCGGTTCGAGGGTCTTTTGATGGGGAGGGGAAGCTTCCTACTGTACGGGGTAATAAACAGTATCCGCAGGGCCAGGTGGCGGCCTGGGAACAAGGAAGACAAACGGGGATACAGGAAAAAGGGGTTTGCATCAAAAGGATCTGAGGCCATGAAAGGAATGAGGGGAGGTGTCGCGCTGGGAACAGGATGGGATTCTGTGGTGAAGCTGCGCTGAAGAGGGGTTTATGACTCAAAGCATGAGAGAGCGGGGGTTGTCAGTGTGCGGGGGGAATGCTTGCGGGGCTAAGAGAGAGAGAGAGACGCGCTGGCTATCAGCGAGGGGCAGGGATGCCATGGTGTTCAAAATGGCTGCCGCTTACGCGCACGAATGGGCTTGAAAAGGGGCAAGATGACGCCGATAATGTTCACCAAGTTTGTGTTAATTTTCCCCAGTCCTCCCTTTAACATTTCCAAGACATCTTGCTGGCCTATTTCCTATCTATACCTATATGCAGCGATCATAAGTAAGGGAGAGGGGACTTAGGCAAAAGAACTGTACATAAACATCACATTATAAACATCATATTGAAAAAATCTCATCATCTAGTAGGCGGGTTCATCGTTAAGTTGGTCGCAGAAAAAAGTCATCGTAATGCAATATCAGACTAGAATTACGTAGCGAGGGCGTTGGGTCCAGATCATAGATGCTTATAGTCATTTGGAATAAGAACTGGTAAGTTATCATACAAGTAAGTCCTTTTTTTTGTACTCGGCGGGAGCATAGTCAGTCCAATGATGATTGGGAGAGAAATGAGATATAATAAAAAATAAAAATCAGAGTTCTCAGTGTCTATGCCGTCTTCTGTTGGCACTGTTGAGCACCTGGATTACCTATCAACAGAAATGTTCATGTGGATTGAGTCGTTGGAGGTCTGCGGGCAGGGGTACATTTTGTTTTGTTTCGCCAGACCTCATAGGAGAAATGCGTTACGGTTTTGGAGCAGGTGCACTTTCTTTTGTAACGCAGAGCATAGATTTGCAATAAAAAAATGCGATTGTTCCTGAATTGTGAGATCTGTTTGTTTCTTGAGTCTCTGTGGTGGGCATTTCCTGTTGCTTCCATCATCTTCGAGGCGTTCAGCAGCGGGTAGAACCACATACTTCGTTCATCTTTTCTTTAGAGGCGACCCTTGGTGGAGTTCTAGGTCACCGTTCTAAGATTAACATAGTTCGTGGTCTACTTAGTCGGAGCTCCCTCCCTTCTGACGTAGGGAGTACTCTTCTCTGGGTAGCTCAGTAGGATTTGGAGGAACTTGGGAGTTCGGGTGGAAAGGTGCGGGTGTGAACAGTCCTTATGGTAGGTCGGAGGAGGAGGGGCGGGTCCAACTTTTCTACTTTGGCCCCCTCCTTCTGGAACTCTCTCCCTGACAACCTCCGCTCCGCAACTCAGTACCTCTCCTTCCGCAGAGACTTGAAAACCTTTCTCTTTAGCCAGGCTTTCCCCGCCTAATGCTACTTCACTCCTCCCTGGTCTTCTTCCCCCTCAGCTACTGAACCTCCAGCGCCAAGAAACCGCAAGGTGTACGCCGCGCTCTATAAGTGTTTTAAATTAGAAATTAGAGGGGATGGAGCAAGGTCAAGTCGGGAACAGATCAGGGGGACGGAGAGTTTGCGACAGGCGAGTCCGTAACCATGTTCAGAGAGCGGGGACTTTTTGGCACACGTTGATCATAGAGCAGGGGCTTCAGGTCAGCCCTTTCCTTAGCTTTGTCTGAAACAGTGCCCCGTCCTGCGTCTCCTTACTGCTGTGGTCTCGCCTCGGCCTCCGTCGCTGATGTTCCACAATCCGCAGTCAGGCCGCGTGCTCCCACATCCGGTCTCTTTCTCCTCCGACAGTGATACCCTTAAATGAGTTTTGAAAAGACAGTCTTTAGAGATATTGCAGAAGAAGGTAATTACATAAATCTATTTCTCTCCCAACACCAAGCAACTGGGGTAAGCACTCGCTACATTGGAGATTCTTGCGGCTAACGTATAAACAATTGATGATGGGTTTGCTGGATTCCTTACAACTTCCTTTTGTTGGCTAATTCTTTGGCGCTTTGATGGTTATTACGTTCATTTGTAATAGGTACGAGGTCTGGTACTCATTTATTGCATACGTCTATTATAGTAGATGTCAGTTCTTCTGGTAGAGACCCATTTCCCTAGTACGAGTCTTGCAAGGCTGGGCTGGTCTTCAGGGCCTTGTATTTTACAAAAAAGTGCAACGTGCTATTCACCATAGTCTGATAGGCATCCTTCTGAGGGGTGAACATAGGCTAAACAAGTCTGCATTACATAAAAACATCTTATTTTCGACAAGGCTTACTGCAACAAGTTCTTTCGATTTTCGATCTAATTTTCAACTTTGCACACATCTTTCTAACTTTCTATATAAATCCTCGCAACCTGGTTACTACAAAAACTCGGGGGGTGGTTTGCAGTAATTATTAAACTTATCCTCGGGGAAGGAGGGATCTTATGGAAAACAATTGGGAACACAGTGAATTAGAGCAGGGGGCATTTTTCAGGCTCTCGTTCAGGGCAGCTGACCCCAAACTGGGGGCATTTTGGGAAGACGGAGGTGTCTCGATCATTTCTTACTGTTTGGGGTGTAGAGACAATTTGGAATGGGGATGGTCGCATTACCACAGACGTATTTTATCATAGAAGCCACTGACAAATAGTTCCCTGACTGTGGGTCCAATTTAGGGAACCTCAGTCGTCTTACCTGTCCCTTTCCTATTGGCCAATTTAAATTTCATCCATATTTAGCAGAAAAGGAGAGGTAGTAACGTGGTACCGATACAATTTTATTTTGGACAAATTTGTGCAAATACTTATGGTATTTGGGGCCAATCAGGAGGTGCACCAGGTTCGTCAATTAGGTGCCAATCGCTAGGAAGAGGGAAAGCGTGGAGGGGTGAAAGAGTGAGAGAGAGAGAGAGAGAGAGAGAAAGAGAGAGACAATAGGCCAAACAGTACACGTGGGACATGGAGAATGACCGTGTATTGTTTGGGCTATTCAGTGCGTTACCCAACGTTAGACGTTTCGGGTCTGTGTTAGGATGTAGAGAGCATGCAGTTTTGGGACAGAAGAGCATTAGATCAGGTACAAAAAGGTCGTGCATGGGGTAGGGCGTCCCTTTCGTGCCGTCTTGCAGCGTTAGTCCGTTTTCATGCATCGGGCGTGACGTGGTTCCAGATCCCTTACGATACTCTAATCGGGATTCTAATGTAACCTGCAGAGGGAAAAAGAAGGGGAAGGTGGGGGGACAACATTCGAACACATCAAATGTACGGGCACGAAAGTCCTTTACTTACCGCATACTCGTACTCATCTCTTCGGGATATAATCCCTTAGGGTTTTGGTTTCCGAAAGTCAAGGGAGCGGGTAATGTGATAGGTGGTTCATGGGGAGGTTCGAGGATGGCATTAAGGATCGTGTGTAGAGAAACGCTTAAAAAGGAATCAGAGGTGCCTAGCGTGAGGTACCCGGTTTTGTGGATGTATCCGGCCTTCGGGATCCTTAAATCATTCCCAAAGCTGTGAGGTTCTAAGGCATATCAGTTCTTCGTTTAACCCGGTACCTTAGTACCTTCGACCACCATATCTTAATAACATTTTATCGATCACCCCGCTTTACTTTACCCATTCTCAGAAGTCGAGGTCCTTCTTCATACGTTAGTTCCTGAGCTTAGTCGCATATTTTGGAAGCAACGTATCACACCTGGGATCCGATCATCAATCCGGGGCCGAACAACCTTTTCTCGGATAACCTTAAAAAAAGAGCAGAACGGTTGCGCACAGAAAACCCTCCCACCGATACCCGTATTTACAAAAATATGCGATGCCTATTCATAGTTTTTAAGACCTTTATTTGTATAAGCATTCAGTACGTAAAATGTGAGAGCACAATCATAATTTGGCCTGACATGTCGTCGATGGAAGCACATACAGTAGGGGGTTATTTTATAGCACAAGAACATGTAAAAAGGCCTAATTTATCATTTGCAAGTAACTAAAAACATTTCATTGCGTGACGAGGGAATCAGGGGCATTTTAGTTCATAAATGGAAACACAGTCAAGCTCATCGGAATCGCATTTCCTAGATGTAAACCGTGGGTGTGCATCATAAGCGACGTTATGTACCAGTTACAATAAATATCAAAAAATAAATCGTTCATTGAAATCAACATTTTTCACGGAACCCCTCTCAAACGTTCGCCAAGTGAACCCTCCTCCCTTTCCCCTCGAGTGCACAATGGTTCGTATATATATCTTAGTACATCAAGTTTCATTAGTTAAGGAACACCACGAGGCGTCCGTTAGTTTCCATTGATACCGGCGCCATTTTGGGCGAGGCCGGTTTAGTCCGGAAGTAGCACCAGAGGAAAAAATATCCCCGACGATTGGCGGTTGGACCAGGGTCCCTTTCGGCAGTTCAAAAGAAAACTGTGCTAACAGAGGGGCTGGTGGTGTGGACCGTCAATCAAGAGAGGGAGGGGGTAGAGTCTTTCTTACCGGGTCATGTTGATGTTCAGCCGGAACTTACTCGAGTTCGTTAGCCCATAATGTTCCTGGGTGGTTCAGACGGAAGCTGATGCAGACACGAGAGCACCGCCATCTTGTTGCTGTGCCGTGGTTATTTCATTTGAGATCAATGCAGCTGTTCCTCACCGGAAGCCTGAAGGGGCTGAGGGCTCTTGGGACTTTGGTAGAATCTTCAAAGTCGAGGGGATGTTTGTCGATGGTGGGGGCTTGCGCCCAGGCGGGCAAGTGCCCGAGTTGCAATTTCGGACAAAGTTACTCCAGCGGCCTAGGCCTGCCTTTCGAGGGCCCGGACGCCATTTTGAGACCCTGCGGCAGCCACCTTTGTCGTATCCATCAGGAGTGGAAGAGACTTCTTGAGATGGCGAAAGACAGAGCATCATGCTGCTGGAGCAGGACATTTTGGTTCGGGGCGCCAGGGTGCAGCAGTGGAGCCTTCGTCTGGGGAGGTGAGAGAGGCTCGTCCGTGCCGCCTTCCTCTCCCGGCGCATCCTACGCCGTCCTTTTGAATCAGGGGCGCACATGATGACCACCCTACACCCCTGATTCCGACTCTTGGGGGACCACTGTACGTCCGGTGCTCCGTAAATATGCCCGTCGGACATTGTGTGTCCTGTGCTATGCAAGTATACCAGTTGGGTCTTGTATGTCCCGTGCTAAGGAAATATACCAGTCGGGCATTATGTGTCCTGTGCAGCGTAGGTATATAGCCGTCGCCCGGCTGGAGGACGTCGGCGCCGGACCAGGGCAGGGAAGCCTCCTACCTGTGGAGGTGGAAGAGGTTCGTCCGCGTCGCCTCTTCCTCCCTGCCCACCCTGCATCCGTTCGATGGAGAGATTCGTGATGGCCGGACCAGGAGATACGAGGGAGGGGGTCATTTGCAGCCGCCCCCTCCCTACTCGCGGCCCGGGGGACGCCATCCCTGGAAGGGTAGTATGGGAAGACCATTTCATTGCCTGCTTGGTGGAGCCTCCAGGACCTTCTCGCCGGCGATCTCTTTTGGCTCATGGCTGCTGGCAGGCCCTGCCCCACACGTGCTATGTGTTTCGGATGGGCGGGACCATCGAACTGTTACATTTCGAGGACTTCCGGAGTGAGCATAATATGTTTTGTATTTTTCCTATTAGTCAAGTTTGTTTTTTTTTTTTTTTAGAGAGTTCTACTAGTTATTCTATTTACTGTTGGTTGTGTGTTCTCTTTACCGTAATTAAATCCTAAGTTATATAATAGACGCTTGGCTTCCTTGAGTCCTTTCTCTAACGGGGGTTGTTTACACTGATCTGCAATTGTGTTTGGTTTTCAGAGTGGGGGAGCAACAGAGAGCAATCAGTCCCAAAACTCTAACATGTCGTTAAAATTGGTCTGACGAAATCTGTGCCATCGAGCATAATCAAACGGGGTGGTTCTATCTGTCCTGTCCGCACTAGTCTGATTGGTTTTTATTTCGCGCCTTTTCCCTTTCTGTCGGCCTGTCCTTTCTGTCGACCCTCCATTCTTACCTATGCTCTGCAAAGTCGGGCATTGGGCTTTCCAGTGTCCGAGGCATTTACAGAAAGCACATTGGTTCTGTTTTAAATCTATTCGTCCTGTGCGCAGTGTCGGGGGATTACCTTCGGGTCGTTGTGTTCCGGGGTTGACTTGTCGGCACACCCCTTTACACCGTTCTCTTTTCATATCTACTCCTCGGGACTGTGCCATCGCTGGCCCTTCCCTTTGCCTACTAGACGTTTGGAGGGTTGTCCGTCGTGTCCCTTCACCTTTTCTAAATTCGTCGCCTTCCCTTCGTCGTGTGGCTTCTTTGCGCCACATACCGAGACTATCGAGCATAATAGGTGTTGTTTCATTCCTACGAAGGGCTATTTCTACCGTTTCTATTTTGTCAAGATCAAAGGATCCTCTCAGTGGCCACTGACTTTCTCGATCCTTTTTCGTATATTTATGCCACAGCTCACTATAGGCTATAGCGATCAATCCATGCTTCATGAACATGTCCTTATTAGGGGTGCCTTCCAGCGGAGCCGGATGGTTCATCTCTAATAAGCGGTCCGGGCTAAACAGGCTACTAACCAGTGGGGAGAAGATAGGCATGACGGATCACAATGGGATAATAGTCAGCACTACCTATCTTATCACTGCATGCAAAGACTAGACAGAATATTTCTATTCTACGTTGTTTGCACGTAGTGAATACCTCATGAATCAATCTTGAGCAATCAATGTTAGGTCAAAAATAAAAAATCAATATGGTCAATGGGGAGAATAAGTAGGCTCGCAAAGGTTCGCGTCACCTACCCTTTCACTATCTGTAAAGAGGGGACCTATTTTTCCCTGTTTGCAGACAGAGAATCTCCAGAAAACAATCTATAACAGTTAATCAATGGGGGGAAGGGGCAATTGTTCAGTGGGGGAGAAAGATAGGTCCGACGGGTGCGTACCTATCCTTCGCTGTTTATAAAGGGAGAGCCTGTTGTTTCTCCGTTTGTAGACAGTGAATCTCCAATAAATTAACAAAAAGTAATACTAGTATTTTCTCATCAATTATCAATCACTTTCAATTATCAATCACTTTCGCAATTTGTCGTGTTTACACGACCTTACCCGGACCGCATGGACAGTTTCTTGTCTTCCGAATCCAGCGCCCGATCGTCCTCTTCTCTTCGTACTTCTCGTGGCACTCCTGATGGTCCCCAGTCAGGACCGCAGATCACTCGAGAGAGGTCTGTTCGGAACCAGTGAAGTTCGGATGATCGGCTGTCAGACGAGGGTCTATCGGACAGGGTACCTTCCGATCGTTGCAGTCGTTCACTCTGTCGTCAGGACCTCTCCCACTGGATCCACGAGTCGCTGATGGGCCCCACGTTTGGGACGCCAATTGTAAAAAAGGGGTTTCAAAGACAACCAGTAACCAAAGACCCTTTTTATGTTGCCCGGCGGTATCGCCTCTATGACCCACCAATGTTAATCAATGAAGAAGCAGGCGCTGGAGACTGGAAGGCAGGAAACGAGGATTTTATTCTCTCCGGAGGAGAACACATCAATTCAGACAGCAAGTATCGTCACGAGGTGCTCTAGCCACATCTCTGAGGCCTGGCCTCTTATACTAGGGTTTATGACCTTTATTGCACATAACACATTCTCGCAACACGTCGATAGTTGAAAGAACATCCTCGGAATCTCCCCATCAGGCCCGTTCCCACATACATTTACAGTTGGATTCCCCACCCCGGTCACAACAGGTGATGGTTGCCGTACAGCAGGGCATTCCGCCGATTCATGGAATGCATGGGTTTGATCGGATCTCATAGGGTGGGGGCTTTGATCGGTTCGAGGGTCTTTTGATGGGGAGGGGAAGCTTCCTACTGTACGGGGTAATAAACAGTATCCGCAGGGCCAGGTGGCGGCCTGGGAACAAGGAAGACAAACGGGGATACAGGAAAAAGGGGTTTGCATCAAAAGGATCTGAGGCCATGAAAGGAATGAGGGGAGGTGTCGCGCTGGGAACAGGATGGGGTTCAGTGGTGAAGCTGCGCTGA